>NC_069500.1:1175811198-1175823698 GCF_027579735.1 Bombina bombina
AATAGGCAAAACGAATTTCGAAAAAGGACCATAATACGGTTTGAGGAATTGCTACCTGGAATTGTAATATCTTTGGAACATGGCCTTCCTCTATGGTTTGCAAATTTTGTGTTTGAGATGGCACTATCTATCGTACATTCTAGTATTAATATTGTGTATTTACATCAACATTTCAGGTTGGTTTGTAACAAGTACCACCTGGTGCTACCCTCACTCCACTAAATAATATTAGGTATAATGAAGAAAAGAGAAAAAATGAGTTTATAGGGGAACTTATTTCTTAAAAACGTAACTATTACTTTACAGATTAAAGTCTATAAATCAATAAATGACAAGATCTCTGATGGAAATTAAAATAAGCAGGAAACGTCGGCATCAGCTGGGGTCACCCCTCAAAGACCTCCGGTGGTAACAGACCTTTATTTTCTTTTTTCCAGTATTTGAGGGGTGTCCACACCTGATGCTGATGTTTTCTGCTATCAGCCAGGAAAGCGGAGAGCATCCCTTTCTGATCCAATCAGTGGGGTCTTGCTCCTGATATTATTTTTCCATTTTCACTTCCGCCTAGCCACATAGGCATACCCTCCTAAACAAGGCCTTTTTACCACTTGGAGGTAAAGTGATCATAGCTTCTTCAGGGGCTTGTTTCAATTTCTATCAAAGGGCATGTCACTTATTGATTTATAGATTTAAATATGCAAAGTAAAAGTTAAGTTTTAAGGAATTAGTGCACCCATAACCTCCTTTTCCTCTCTTCTCCCTTATACTTTCCTCTATGGTTGCCACCTGTCCAGAAATTACCTGCACAGTTCAGGTTTCCATTTGTGTGTTTGGGTTTGAAGATGAGTCAGGCCTGAACATGCAAATGTCTGCATTTAGTTTGAAACGGCCAAAGCCAAATGGTGACATTTTTCAACATACTGCACATACCTACAGTTATTTCTCTCTTTCGTGTGAGTCTCTTTGTGTAAGTGTCTTTATGTGTGAGAGTGTGTGTTTTTGTGTTTGTCCCAGTCTTCATGTGTGTGATAGAGAATGTGTGTGAGTGTGTGTGTTACACATGTATATGAGAATGTGTGAGAGTGATAGTGGCTTTGTGTGTGTGAGAGATCGAAAGTATGTGTGTGTTAGTGTGGGAGAGAGAGTGTAAATATCTATGTGCAAGTTTGTGCTGTTATACATAGTGTGTACTCTGCAAAAAAATGTTTTGCTGTGCTCTGCATGGTGCAAGAGTGTTTGGCCTGAACTAAAGGTGGAAACATGTGACTGAACAAATTAGCGTCTGCTTTTAGGTTTTATGCTGTTCGGTATATTTATTGTGCTAGTGAATAGAGTCTGTGTATGCAAACAGACTGTGTAAAAGTAAGAAAATCATTTGGAAAAATAGTTTTGATTCAGTTAGAGACAAAATACATCTTTGCAATATACTTCTAGCAAGTGCACTTTATCTTATAGGTAGAGTTAAATCATATATATGGTTATAGAAGATGTGTATAAAGATTTATATAAATATATTTTTACTGAGGGTTTTGCCCTGTCAGCCCGCTGACATATTATTACACCTTCCATGTGCATCTGGCTACTCTGTTAGACTGTTTAATGGCTGCGGCAAAGGACTGCACAGCATTACAGCTCATTACAACTCTATTTCATCCAATAGGTTAAAATGTAATTATTTGATTAGTTTTTGTATTAAGCATTTATTAGTTGCCATTCACCTTGTTACTATTCTAGACTAGAGCACTGGTTTTCACACCTGTCCTCAGTACTCCCTAACAGGCCAGGTTTTTAGGATTACCTTGGGTGAGAGATGGTTAAATAACCATGTTTACTAATCAGCTGATTAATTCACCTGTGCTCTAGGCCTGAGGACAGGTTTGAAAACGAGTGGTCTACAGCAGCTAACAATTAGTATGTGTGTAATGTCTTTTCAAATTAAGTCTGCAGCTCAACTTTATATGGTTTCATAAATGAAATGTAGTATTGTTTGTACAGTACTGCCATGTAGACCAATAACAGTTATGCATGTAAAATAATTTACAATACATTTGCATTGCACTCCTAAAATTAATATTTTATTGTATGTTACAAGCAGAGAGACAACATTGCAATAAAAAGCATTAGAAACTCACATATGAACATTAGTATATATTTTTTCGTTCAAAATATACACATAGATTAAACAATAATTGTAGATCTATCAGATACTTTTAACTGAAAATAGAAACAGAAAAATACATAGTTCCTTTCCACGGAAATAAAGATACACACTAAAACCGCAGAGGAAAAAAAGTATAAAAACAAATCACAATTTTATGTTGTGTGATAGATGAGTGTATACATTCTCACTTTTGCTTTTATCGCCACAAGATTTTTTTTTTTAATACTTCTCCTTTCATTACTTTTCACTTGCTATATTTCTGTAAAACAAAAAAAGGGAGTCTATAATTTTTAAAACAATTGGAGGAGAAATCAGACAGCTGTTTTATTTAAGCCCAGACAGTGGAGATGAAAACTTGATAAATGGAAATGCTTGATAATAAAATGTAAGAATGAAATAAGAAAGCACACTCTGTCTGCCAAAATATTCCAATAAAAAGGAATGTCTGTAACAGCTCCCATGGGAACCCTCAGTATGTGTATTTTGTGCAGTTGGCTATGCATATCAAATGAGCAAAGCTTTGTAAATTAGCAACCATAAACGCTAGTATTCTTTGTGTAGGAATCTTATTATAGATTGTAATCCTGTCATTGAGAGTTGAAGTGAAATAAAGGTGATTACTTTAGTTGCCAGATCAGAGTATGTAAAAGTCGAAAATCTCCGTGACTAATGACGGCACAGAATCAGTTTCCCATTTGGAAAAGCCAAAGACTCTGCAGTGAGTAGTGATAAAGTTGTGAACCATGTGTGGGACATTTTTATTTCTATGCCAAAAGGAAAGACAATTTGAGAAAGTGGGTGTTTGATATTATATCCAGCAGATATATCACACACTTTAGAATGTCATTAGGTGCAGTCTTATAGTGCAGATATGTTGCTCATTTATGTAAAGCCTATTTGGCACAATTTACAAAGAGATACCATATTAAGTGATTTTATTAATACAATCATTTGTCTAGAATGCTCAGCACCAGCACCCTAACATACATTCTGTGCCATACTGTTGAAAACAAAAGCTAACTATAATCATTTTAGGCTGAATTTATTAAGTGACCTGCTGGTTATCCACTAATGCCCTCCTTCCCCGAAGTATCCACCTCAACCACCCCTTAAAATCAAAGCAGAATACCTTGGTACAGCAATTACAGCTGCTTTTATTGAATTGTACTTAAAGTACAGATATTAAACATTTCTTTGATTAGTATATAATTAACCAAATTATTTATAAAACTAAATTAAACTAACCTTTAACTCTATGGGTAGCACTTTCCTTTTAGATTAAGATTAGAATAAACCCATTTAATTTGACCGATTAAAAAAAAAAAGAAAAGAAAAACACCCCAAGGTTAATATTCCCCAATTCTTAGGACCCTGTTCCCTAAGAACCAAGGTTTTAATTACAATTAAACATTGATTTGCTCCTGAAAAGGCTTTTTGCTTTCCAACCAAACTGGTCGCCAAGTTTCTAGAGTTATCACAAAGCTATATCGTTTTAATTTAAAATTCTACCATTGCAAACAAATTTTCAAACAAAAAGTGCCTCTTAAGGTTACAGGAAAGCTTTATTCATGTAATCCTCCGCAAGTGAGTCTGCCCAACATGGACTTAAAGGAAGGAATGTGTGGTGTGAACTTTTAATGGCACCTACTGAGTGTGAATACATACTAGGACCACCACTAGAAATGTTGGGGCTCCTTACTAAACTATTGATCAGGCCCCCCTCTACCCCCTTTGACCTGTGCAATTTTCGGCCAAGTGACTAAAATGTTCTTTAGAGTGCAGTCAAACCTGAAAATGATGTGATGATGGTAGTAATATACATACACAAGCTTACATATAGATATTGTATCTCTCTCACACACAGACACTTACCATTTGTGTTATACTTATGATGCAATATGTAGGTGACAGTAAAATGTTGTAACTGTACTGACTGGCATGGTGCAAAATGGTGAAAAAAATTCAAAGTTGCAGTTTGTGCAATATCTGCTAATGCAATTTTATGAGGGCCACTTGAGCACATACAAAGAGTGATACACCCAGTTTGTGCAAAACTAATTAATCCATAGAACCCATAAAGACTTCACAGTATTGAGGCCCCCAAGTCAAGAATAGAACAGCTGAGAAAGCCTGTAACACACTCTCGCAATCAAACAGACACACACACACTGATACACAGACACACATAAGAAACTGTCCTTATTGAGAGCACCACAAGCACTACCATAGATAACTCTTTATCATGGAATCTGCTGGAAATATGCTAAAGGTGTGCTATTAACTATTAAAACAATTGTAAACCAGATTCACATGTTAAAAAAACTAGATTCCAATTTGTTTGCTTTATTTTGGCTTACTTTACCCTGAGAATTTGAAGCTCCGACACTGTCCCCACTGAAGTGCAGAAGCGCCTCCAGACTCTTAACTACCGCTCTAAATAAATAGTAGCAGTTGGCGCTCTTTTAAAGGGACAATCTACACCAGAATTGTTATTGTTTTAAAAGATAGATAATCCCTTTTTTACCCATTCCCCAGTTTTGCATAAAAAACAGTTATATTTATATATATTTTACCTTTGTGATTATCTTGTATCTGAGCCTCTGCAAACTGCCCCTTTTTTCAGTTCTTTTGACAGACTTGCAGTTTAGCCAATCAGTGATAGCTCCCAGGTAACTTCACGTGCATGAGCACAGTGTTATCTATATGAAATTCATGAACTAACACCCTCTAGTGGTGAAAAACCTGTTAAAATGCATTCTTAAGAGGCGGCCTTCAAGGTCTAAGAAATTAGCATATGAACCTCCTAGGTTAAGCCTTCAACTAAGAATACCAAGAGAACAAAGCAAAATTGGTGATAAAAGTAAATTGGAAAAGTGTTTAAAATTTCATGCCCTATCTGAACCATGAAAGTTTATTTTGGACTAGACTGCCCCTTTAATGGACCGCTGGCACAACAACAACACGATAAAAAAAAAAAAAAACTTTTAAAGAAGTGTGCTCCCTTGACAAAAGGTATGCATGCACATACCTTAGAGAGAATGCTGCACATGGGGCCCAAACCGGGGCGCCAAGGCCTAATTTTCTTTTTAATATGAGGAGAGTTCGTGGTTTCATTCCTTACTTGTGGGAATACAGAACCTGGCCACCAGGAGGAGGCAAAGACACCCCAGCCAAAGGCTTAAATACCTCCCCCACTCCCCTCATCCCCCAGTCATTCTATGCCTTTTGTTACAGGAGGATGGCAGAGAAGTGTCGGAAGATTCAGAGTAGTCTCTTATGGAGAGAATTACCTTTCGGTATGGGACTGGAGTTTTAAGTAGTCTTGTCAGCCTCTCAGTGAGAGCATTGACGAATGTTAGGGTCTGGAGATGCAGGAGAGTCTGCGAAACCATCCAGAGTTGTATTAACAGCTCCTAAGCAATCAGTGTTGAGGAGTTTCACTGCCTGCTTCTATCAATCAAATCCATGTCAGGTGCGATGCTACAAGACTGTCAAACTTAAGCGTCTGTGTGTCCCACGGTGGTGATTCCGGTAAGATCATTTAATTTTATACTTATATGATAACACAAGAAGACAGGGTCACAGTGCGACTCCTTTTATCTATATGGAATCAACGGTTAATATCTCCGGAAGGGGATTATTAAACAGGGGGGGATTTACGCATAATTTGCTTTATTATGTTTTATGCTGCGACATGTGTGAGATGAGGCTCAGGTAGATGTTGGAACATTCAGGTTTTACTTTTGTTTTTGGATAACTGCGCAGCCTGTTAGGTTTGGCGTGCTTATTCCAGGAGCAGGGGCAGTCCTGCATGGCACTCCACATGATGGGGTGTGGTCTCATTGATTCCTCTTTCCTGACCGTGCGGTTTACAGGAGACAAAGAAGTTTCTCTGTGGAGCCTGGGTCATAGGAGGTGGTGAGTGCCCCATCCATTGGGAGTATAAAGGTGCCATTTATCTTTTTCTATAGTCCATCTTAAAAGCGTAAGCTATGGAGGACTCTGATAGAGGGTACTCCTGCTTTACCAAAATCTAATACCTGCTTTTATTGTGAGGAGACGGTATACCCACCTGCTCAATTATGTTCCACCTGCCTTGATAAAGTACTTATATCTAAGAAAACCAAGATGTTTAGTACCACTGAGCCGTCCACCTCTGAGGGGTCTCCGTCCCGTGAGGTGTGTTCCCTGCTGTCATCTCCTATTACACATGCAGCTTCCCATTGCACTGCTAATCCCCCTTCGGGAGGGGCCCTCTTACCGCCAGACTTTTCTGAACAGCTACAAACAGCAGTGTCTGTGGCCTTCAGTGCTTTACCTCGCCCTGCTAAGTGCAAGCGAAAGGTCAAATATTGCTATCCTTCCAAGGGGTCATCTACCAACTTGTTGTATTTATTTGATACAAGATTATCTGCTGATGAGGACACCTCTGATACGTCAGAGGGTGCTCTTGCTGGGTCGGCATCTGCTGCCTCTAAACCTCCTGCTGCGGAGGAACCAGACTTTAGATTTAGGATCGAGCATTTACGCTTTCTTCTAAAAGAAGTGTTGGCTACTTTAGAGGTTCCAGAACCTAAATTACCCAAGGAATCTTCTATTCCTAAGCTTGATAATGTTTATTAGGATAGGGTAGTGCCACAGACTTTCCCAGTTCCCGTAAAGATGGCAAATATTATTAAGAATGAATGGGAGAGACTTGGATCTTGTTTTTCCCCTTCTTCTTCCTTTAAGAAATTGTTCCCGGTTCCGGACTCTCAATTAGAGCTGTGGGGTTCCTTCGCTAAGGTAGATGGAGCTATCTCCATGCTTGCTAAGCACACTACCATTCCGCTTGAGGATAGTTCATCGTTTAAGGAGCCCATGGACAAGAAGCTAGAAACTCTGTTAAGAAAGAGGATTCAGCACACAGGATATTTATTTCAACCTGCAGTGTCGACCCACAACTGCTCGCTGTCAGCGATTCACATTCCGGTTGTGGACAACTGGGAAGCGGATTTTCTCAGCAGGCAATAGTTTAATCCGGGGGAATGGTCTCTCTATCCCGAGGTGTTTGTGGAGATTTGCAACAGATGGGGGACGCCGGAAATAGATGGCTGACTGCGTGGAGATTGAACGCTTATTCCTAGCCAAGAGAGGTTTTTCTGAGAGAGTGATTGATACTCTCGTTCAAACTAGAAAGCCGGTCACTCGTCACATCATAAGGTGTGGAGGACTTATTCTGGTGTGAAGAGCGTGGATTCCCCTGGCATAAGGTCAAGGTGTCCAGGATTCTTCCTTTTCTTAAAGATGGTTTGGAGAAGGGACTTGCCGCTAGTTCCTTAAAGGGACAAGTTTCAGCGCTTTCTGTGTTATTGCACAAGAGTTTCGCTAAGCTTCCTGATGTACAGTCTTTTGTTCAGGCTCGTTCTAGAATCTGGCCTGTGTTTAGACCTATCGCTCCTCCCTGGAGCTTAATTCTATTTCTTAAAGTTTTGCAGAGGGCTCCGTAGAGTATCTGAGATGGCTGCCTTGCAATGTGAGCCCCTTTACCTAGTATTCCATGCTGATAAGGCTGTTCCTCATACTAGGTTAGGTTTTCTTCCTAAGGTTCTTTCAGATTGCAACATCAATCAGGAGATTGTTGTTCCTTCCTTGTGTCCTAACCCTTCTTCTTTGAAGGAGCGGTTACTTCATAATTTGGATGTAGTTCGGGCCTTGAAGTTCTATCTTCAAGCTACTAAGGAGTTTTAGATAGACTTCTTCTTTGTTGGTTGTCTATTCTGGGTAACTTAAGGGGCAGAAAGCCTCGTCCACTTCCTTATCTTTTTGGTTGAGGAGCATTATTCACTTAGCATATGAAACAGCTGGACATAAGCCTCCTCAGAGGATTAAGGTTCATTCAACTAGAGCAGTGGCTTCCTCTTGGGCCTTCTAGAATGAGGCCTCTATGGAGCAGATTTGTAAGGCGGTTACCTGGTCCTCCTTACATACCTTTTCAAAATTTTACAAGTTTTTGCTTCGGCTGAAGCATCTTTTGGGAGAAAGGTTTTGCAGGCTGTGGTGCCCTCAGATTAGGGTCCGCCTCTCATTTTTTACCCTCCCGTTTCATTCAGTGTCCTCTAGAGCTTGGATATATTTTTCCCACAAGTAAGGAATAAAGCTGTGGACTCTCCTCATATTAAGAAGGAAAACATAAATTATGCTTACCAGATAATTTCCTTTCCTTCTGTATGAGGAGAGTCCGCGGCCCCCGTCCGTTTTCTCCTTTAGGCAGACCAAAATTTTTGTTATTCTTCTGGCACCCCTGATATTTCTCCTACGGTTTTTTGTTCCCTTGGCAGAATGACTGGGGGATGAGGGGAGTGGGGGAGGTATTTAAGCCTTTGGCTGGGGTGTTTTTGTCTCCTCCTGGTATCCAGGTTCTGTATTCCCACAAGTAAGGAATGAAGCCGTGGACTCTTCTCATACAGAAGAAAAGGAAATTATCTGGTAAGCATAATTTATGTTTTTATGGCACCCTGGCCTACTTGGCCCCTAATGCAATTGCTAATGTCACCTCCTGATGTCATCTCTGATAGATGCAATAATGTGAATATGGCATTTTTTCCTGTATGTTGAGTTTGGTTGAAAGAGCAATCTCGTGGTACGGGGCGTTGAACGTTTGATAACTATATAAATCTAAATAGTCAGTACAGAGGCTGGTACTGTGTGACCCACACTGTGTAAAAAAAGCCTTATTAGGTTTGATATAAAGTTTACTTTATGTGGATATGTGCTTTTTGCACTGTTTAATATTTTCTCTTTAGTACTTCTCTTTATTATTGCTGCTAGTTAAATTTTACATTACTATTAGTGACTTTATGCTATTTTCCTAAGGCTTTGCCCTTATAAATGTTTGATTAGCAAATTATCTGCAGTTCCGTAACTATTTGCAGCACAAGCTCCTCAAATCCAAACACAATTTACAGCATCTCTTTGTTTGTCTTCAACGTTAGGTTCTTCACGAAGAGACGACAATTCCAGGAACTGATATGAAATTATCCTATTTAAGCTCAAGAGCTGCTGGATATAAATCTGTTCTTAAAATTACAATGACCCACGCCGTCATACCGTTCAGTCTAATGAAGGTTCATCTCATGGTCGCTGTGGTTGGAAGGCTTTTCCAAAAATGGTTCCCAGCATCACCTAATCTGTCATACACATTCATCTGGGATAAAACAGACGCATATAACCAGAAGGTCTATGGGTTGTCAGAAGCTGTTGGTATGTATTTTTATTTTATTCCTATAGTAATGTTCATTTAAACGACTGTCAAATGATACATGATTTATTGTTATCTCAAAAGGAAAACCCAGTCTTTTGACAGTTTATATATTAATACTCCTTTTAAATAGAGCTTTTAATCTTTCGGTGACATTTCATTTGATGTTGCAGATTCCTAAACCAATGAGTATTTCAGAGGCATGTCTTTAGCTCACTCTTACTTATCCACTGAATTGGATAGCCTGTACTTATTATATAAAGGAAGACATGGTAATGAGTCTTTTTCAACCGAATGGCAATAGATCATCTTAAACATATTGCAACCAGCAATTGAAGGTTTATAATGTACAGAAACACAGGAGGAAGCCTTCTAAAATATACTGAAACTACTTATTTTTCTTTGTTGTAATTGTTTTTGCCACAATCCAGTGACACAAGTCAGATTGATACTATTATTTTTCATGAAATTACTTATTGTACTATGTTGTAACTATGACTTCTGAATAGTTGTAATTAATTATTTATTACCCCTCTACACTGCATTTAGCTATCAGCATTTTCTATTTTAATTTTGTAGTTAGAAAACTGCTGTGGAACAGTGATAATTTTATGGCCTAGGAAGCACAGGGTCACCAGTTAATCTTGTAATTATGACCAGTATTGGACTTGCATCTAAGGAAGCACAGTCGTTAAAAATAATGAATGCTGGACACATTTATTTATTAACAAATGTAAAATGTTTGATAAACGTGTTTAAATTTACCCTTTACTAAAGGTAATATTCAATTATGCAATATACCCATTGAATGTAGATTTTTAAGCTTTAATGTAGGTCTTTAGGAATTGATGTTTTGTATTCAAATCTTCATTTGTTACATTTTATGATGATGAAATGTTAACACAGACACGTTTGAAGAACAAATATCAAGGGGAACATTTGTTCTACAATGCAATTGTCAAAATACAGACATACATACTTAGCAGATTTATTTTTTTGAAAACTTGCATGATAATTTAGTCTGACCCAGAGCACAACCCAATCTGCTACTTTGACTCTTTAAAGGGACAGTTTACCCAAAAATGTTCTCCCCTTTAAATTGTTCCCAGTGATTCATTTTACTTGCTGGAGTGTATTAAATTATTTACAAGTAGCTCCTTAACCCTTATTTCAGCATTCAAAATAGCATATTTAGCCTGTGGTATCCCCACCTATACTTAAAGTTTGTATACTGAAGTCTAGGCTATTGATAAGCCTAATTAAAAACAGTCAGCAGAAGAAAATACACTCTCAGTGAGGTGCAGGATAGATAAGTAATGCAATGTTAATTTTCTATTGTTCTATATATTTATTGGGCTTTGGTTTACAGAAAATATAAGATAAGGATGCAAATATGTGTATGCAAAGTGATAACATAATGAGCTATGATATTACCTGCAAGCTCAACCCATTGTAATAGGCTGTGGTTTCAAAGCACAAATTTCTCACATGTTTTATACTCTGCTGCTGGTATAAAAAGCCATTGGAAATGCATTAAGGGAAAAACAATTTTACTGTGTAACTATATGCTAGGGAGAACTACAGTCAAAAAGGGAGTTTTGTTTTGCATCCATTAGTTGCTTCAAAAAAAGCTGCATTTGTGTCATGGTTCATTATAAAAAGGTTAAAGTCTTGGACTAGAAATGTGCTGCCACTGCTGAACTGAACATGCCTAGTGTTTCTGCACATATGCTTACACTCCTTATTGTCTCCGTGTTCAGCTCTAGACCATGTATTGCCAGCCCATAGCTAACTTTAACTTTGTGTTTAACTCCTTTGCAGAGGTTAAACATAGTTCTTTGCAAGTAATAGAGCAATAATAAAATCCTCTGACATATTAGAGCATTTTATGATTGATTATTATGTCCCTTTAATTTCGGCACCATGGCAAACTTATGATACTATTGAACAGTGCAGAAAAAGAAGATGCAGTCACACCCAACTTTTTCTATTTCTATCTCTAAGTTTTAAAGGGACATTAATGCCACACATTTTCTTTCATGATTCATATAGAGCATATATATGTAAACAATTTTCCAATTTACTTCTATTTTGCTTCATTCTCTTGGAATCCTTTCTTAAAGAAGCAAAAATGCACTATTGGGAACAAGCCCAACACATTGGTAATCCAATCACAAGAGGCATATTTGTGCAGCCACCAATGAGTAGCTCCCAGCTTCTGATCATATCTAGATATCTAGGTATCTTTTCAACAAAGGATACCAAGTGACAAAGCAAATTAGATAGAAGTAGTACACTGGAACCTTGTTTAAATTTGTGTGCTTTCTCTGAATCATGAAACAAAAATTGTGGGTTTCAAGTCCCTTTTTTTAAAAATATATTTTTATTGTTTTCCAACGGGGTAAAAGGAAAAGAAGAATAAATAACATGAGAATTTGTACATACAATACAACCAATAATCCCCCCTAAAAATAAAAATAAATAAAGATTATACTTCTAATAAATCCAAAAATAAGACACATCGAATCTGAGCTCACCGGCCGCGTACAATAACTTATCAAGGTGCGTCTGCAAGGGAAGGAAGAAAAAAAAGAATACAATAAAAATGATAATAATCTCTCCCTCTCCTACCCTAAAGAAGGAAGACTATCAACAAGAATTAGTTGGGAGCCCAGAGTATTGGGTCATGTCCCTTTAAATACATGTCTGTAATATATGTTTTAAATCCGACAATTAATGTATTTGTATTTAAAAGAATTCATATTTAAATTTGCTAGAGAATTACCATTAAATACTTGGCATTAATCCTGGATGTGATGTAATAAGGTTCCTCTCAAAGAGAATGTTCTTAAAAGCAATTACATCTAACTGCACAAAGTGCAAATAGCATGTACTGTAGCTTTTATTATATATGTTTAATAATGTGATATATGTTTGTCAGTCACCCTGTTTGTTTAGCTTTATTCTCTCTATTATTTAAACATTTTAGACAGCACTATACGGCTGTACATACATTGGATAATGACAATACACATTTCCACATACTTGAGCAAAGTGATAGGAGAAATTTGCCCTTGAGTGACACTTGTTAGTAAATGT